>NC_073414.1:10099536-10104536 GCF_028641065.1 Leucoraja erinaceus | reverse complement strand
TCCAAAGACGTGCAGGTTTGTAGGTTAATTGGTATAAGTGTAAATTGTCCCTAAAATGAATGAATTAATAAATTTGTTGGCCAAGTATTCACATACAATGAATTTGCGCTGGTGCTCCGCCCGCAATTAACAACATGACATACAGTGACAGTTAGGAATGATACATATAATAATAAACATTAATAGTGTGTGTGGGATAGTGTTGATGTGCGGGGATTGCTGGTAGGCGTGGACTCGATGGGCCGAAGGGCCTGTTTCTGCACTATATCTCTGAGCTATATCTCAGCCACCAAGCACGACACCTGGAGCACGACATCTGCGAATCGTCCGATCAGCAGATAAGGTTATTGGCTGCAACCTTCCCTCCATTGATGAACTGTACACTGCAAGGGCCAGGACGCGAGCGGGCAAGATCATCTCTGACCCCTCTCACCCTGGCCACAAACTCTTTGAATCACTTCCCTCTGGAAGGCGACTCCGGACTGTCAAAGCTGCCACAGCCAGACATAAAAAACAGTTTTTATCCACGAGTAGTTGCTCTACTCAACAGCCAAAAATCTGTAGCCTCCCTTTGATCTGGTATTTTGTTGGTTCACATGCTTGATCAATGGTGTTTTATCATTAATGTTTTATTATTATTAATGTTTAGTGTTTTCTGAGTCATTCGTAACTGTCACTGTATGTCATGTTGTTACTTGTTGGCGGAGCACCAAGGCAAATTCCTTGTATGTGAATACTTGACCAATAAACGTACTTACTTACTTAAACTACACTAAAGATGGGGGGAGCTGGTTTTGTTGGTTCGGGGGTCGTGTGGGTTTTTTATTGGGTAGTCTGCCATCGTGTGGCCGGTCTAGTGAGCCCGGTTGTGTTCTTGTTGCAGCAAGGATCTGATTAGTCGGGAGGAGATCACGGACTACTTCCTACGGGGAAGCCGCATCTGCTCCAAGCTCACCCTCGGTTTCCTGCACAACTTCCAGGAGAACACCTACAAGAGGCCGACCTTCTGTGACAACTGCACCGGTTTCGTAAGTTGCCCGAGAGCGTTAGGCCAAGTGTAGACTGGCACAAAACGCTGGAGTAACTCAACGGGGCAGGCAGCATCTCTGGAGAGAAGGAATGGGTGACGTTTCAGGTCGAGACCTTTCTTCAGACTGAGAGTCAGGGGAAAGGGAAACGAGAGGCGATGATGTAGAGAGTCAATAGACAACAGACAATAGGTGCAGGAGTAGGCCATTCGGCCCTTCGAGCCAACACCGCCATTCAATGTGATCATGGCTGATCATCCCCAATCAGTACCCCGCTCCTGCCTTCTCCCCATATCCCCTGACTCAGCTATTTTTAAGGGCCCTCTCTCTTGAAAGCATCCAGAGTACCGCCCTCTGAGGCAGAGAATTCCACAGATTCATCACTCTCTGTGAGAAAAGGCGTTTCCTTGTCACTTATTCTTAAACTGTGTGGCCCCTGGTTCTGGACTCCCCCAACATCGGGAACATGTTTCCTGCCTCTAGCGTGTCCAAACCCTTAACAATCTTATATGTTTCAATGAGATATCCTCTCATCCTTCTAAACTCCAGAGTGTACAAGCCCAGCTGCTCCATTCTCTCAGCATATGACAGTCCCGCCATCCCGGGAATTAACCTTGTAAACCTACGCTGCACTCCCTCAATAGCAAGAATGTCCTTCCTCAAATTAGGGGAGTTGACTTCCTCAAGTCAATGGAAGGAAGGTTGGTTTGTGTGATGGTCTGGGCTGCGGCCACTTCTATGTTTCAAATGCCAACCATTCATCTTGCATCTTGTTCTCAAACAAAGGTTCTCTGTGTTTAATAATACGGGCATTGTGGTACTGTGATGTTTGAAGAGGTTCTTTGGTTATTTTTGTTCTAATAGTAATTCTTCTCTCTTCCCCTCCGGCAGCTTTGGGGCGTCATTAAGCAAGGATACAGATGCCACGGTAAGGAAAGCCTCTGCGGCGTGGTTTATCAGTGGCTCAGTGGTTGTGTGTGCGGGTACATTGCTGCCCGCTTTACCCGTGGCTGTGCCCGTGTTCCATCTGGGCGACTTTCCCGAAGAGTCTCGTGCCTGGCATGGTGTTGAATCACTCAGGAATGGAGACTCCACCTTGCTCTTGGTTCAATGGTGCTTTATTTGTGATGTCATAAGGAATTGGAGCAGAATTAGGCCATTGATCGAACTTTGCTGGCTTTACCTTGCACTAAACGTTATTCCCTTATTATGAATCTATAAACCGTAAATGGGTCGATTTGTAATCATGTATTGTCTTTCTACTGACTGGTTAGCACGCAACAAAAAGCTCGTCACTTCACCATGGTACACGTGACAATAAACGGAACTAAACAGAGAGTAGACATGCAAATACTCAAGTCAAGATTCAAGAGAGTTTATTGTCATGTGTCCCACATAGGACAATGACATTCTTGCTTTGCTTCAGCACAACAGAATATAGTAGGCATGAATACAGTGTGTCCATATACCATTATATAAATATATACACACATGAATAAATAAACTGATGAAGTGCAAATAACAGATAATGGGCTATTAATGTTCAGAGTGTTGTCCAAGCCAGGTTTAATAGCCTGATGGCTGTGGGGAAGTAGCTATTCCTGAACCTGGACGTTGCAGTCTTCAGGCTCCTGTACCTTCTACCCGAAGGTAGCGGGGAGATGAGTGTGTGGCCAGGATGGTGTGGGTCCTTGATGATACTGCCAGCCTTTTTGAGGCAGCCAGTGCTCAGGAAGGTGAACAGTATTTTGGACTTCACTGTGTGGAGCTTGGTGTTGAACAAGGCTCCAGGTTTAAGTCACAACGGACTTGCCTGACGTTGGAGTACACAAGGTGGCACATGATGCAGCTGCACAAGATCATAACAATTGGAGTAGAATTAGGACATTCGGCCCATCAAGTCTACTCCACCATTCCATCATAGCTGATCTAACTCTCCCTCCTAACCCCATTCTCCTGCTTTCTCCCCATAACCCCTGACACCCGTACTAATCAAGATTTCCAACTCAAAGTTTTCCATTGACAATGGCTTCCACATTGTGTGTCTATCTTCAGTTTAAACCAAAGTTCCTTCCTATACCTACTCACTTCTGGTCAGCCCATTACAGGAAGGATGTGGAGGCTTTGGAGAGGGTGCGGAGCAGGTCCACAAAATGGCGGCGCCCGCCTGTGTGATAATAATTGAACTGTGTGGTTGCATATGTGACAAGAAGGACTTGGACAGGTTGGGAGAGTGGGCAGAGAAGTGGCAGATGGAATATAGTGTGGAGTCATGCATTTTGGTCGTAGGAATAAGGGCGTAGACTATTTTCTAAAGGGGGAGAGAATCCAGAAATCAGAGGTGCAAAGGCACTTGGGAGCGCTGGTGCAGGATTCCCAAAAAGTTAATCTGCAAGTCAAATTGGTAGTAAAGAAAGCAAACTCAATGCTAGCATTTATTTCAAGAGGGCTTGTATACAAAAACAGGGATGTAATGTTGAGGCTCTATAAGGCGCTGGTTAGGCCGCATTTGGGGCATTGTGAGCAGTTTTGGGCCCCGTATCTGAGGAAGGATGTGCTGGCTCTGGAGAGGGTCCAGAGGAGGTTTACAAGAATGATCCCAGGAATTAGTGGGTTATCCTATGATGAGCGTTTGTCGGCACTGGGCCTGTAGTCACTGGAGTTTAGAAGAATGAGGGGGGACCTCATTGAAATGTACAGATTAGTGAAAGGCCTGGATAGAGAGGATGCGGAGAGGATGTTTCCACTATTAGGAGAGTCTCGGACTAAATGTCACAGCCTCAGAATTAAAGGACCTTCCTTTAGGAAGGAGATGCAGGGAAATTTCTTTAGTCAGAGGGTGGTGAATCTGTGGAATTCTTTGCCACAGAAGGCTGTGGAGGCCAAGTCAATGGATATATTTAAGGCAGAGATAGATAGATCTTGATCAGTACGGGTGTCAGGGGTTATGGGGAGAAGGCAGGAGAATGGGGTTGGGAGGGAGAGATAGATCAGCTATGATTGAATGGCGGAGTGGACTTGATGGTCCGAATGGCCTAATTCTGCTCCTATCACTTTTGTCATGATTCACAAGTTATAGTAGAATTCGGCCTTTCGGCCCATCGAGTCTACTCCGCCATTCAATCCTGGCTCAATCATTTGGGTGTAGATTTGATGGGCCGAATGGCCTAATCTCGCTCCTATAACATGACCTTCTGACCTATGACCTGCAGATGATGGAATCTGGAAGGAGAGGAGGGAGAGATAGATCAGCCATGATAGAATGGCGGAGTAGACTTGATGGGCCGAATGGCCTAATTCTGCTCCTATTCCTTATGGCATGAATAATGCACCATTGGACCATTGAATCAGGAGCAAGGTGGAGTCTCTATTCATGAGTGATTCAACACCCCCATGCCAGGCACGAGACTCTTCAGATAAAGCACCTACATGGGACACGGCTAACACGGGCAGCTGGTTTACATTGAAGATAGACAGATAAAAGCTGGAGTAACTCAGTGGGACGGCAGCATCTCCAGAGAGAAGGAATGGGTGACATTTTGGGTGTGGACCCTTCTTCAGACTGAAGAGTATAGACTCTGAAGAAGGGCCTCGACCCGAAACATCAGCCATCCTTCCCTCCAGAGATGCTGTCTGGCCCGCTGAGTTACTCCAGCATTCTGTGCCTGGCTCTGGAGAGCGTGGATGAGCAATGTTTTGGGTCAGGCCCCCGTCTATTTTTGTACTTTCTATATTTGGCGGTGGTAGTAAACTTCATCACCTGCGTGTAAATCCCGACATCTGGTTTCAAGGTGAACGTCGGACTTTCATTAGCTAGATCGCGGAGAGTTATTTGATGTTCCCGATGCTTGTCTGCAGCTCTGCTGAACATGCCTTGTCCAGATGTGTGGCTGCTGTGCACATCTGTCGGCAACCAAGGCTTCCCATGTCATGGTCTATGGAGGGGAGGACCAGCCTTCTGAGTTGAGCCTC